>NC_060953.1:70843462-70885013 GCF_022045245.1 Lucilia cuprina | reverse complement strand
ATATATATATTTATTTATATACTATACTATTACTAGAACAACAGACACTAGTACAAATTGGGTTAGAGTTTATATGGAAAAATACTAGTACTAGGACTAGTTGAATGGCCCCACTTGTAGACTGATTTTCTTTGACATGTGTTAAAAATTAACAATTTTAAATTATTAAAATAAAATTTTGAAACATATTGCATTAAAACAATATTTTTTAAACACATCCCTTCAAATGAGAGAATAAATAGTGCATGCAAATTTAGGTCCGGTTGCAAGCAAATCCCTATGTAAGTACGCCTATTAAATTTAAAAACTGCAATAACTTTAATGTTTCTTTTATCCTACGGAAAATGTTTTTATAACGAAATGGAGATATGTACCTGAATGGGCAATAAAATCAATGATATCAACGTTGTTGATACGGATAGAACCAGCATTTCTTCAAACTTTCTATTAAATTGTTAGGTATTTACAACATTTTTATAGTATTCTTTTTTGGTATCTTTACAAATAAAACCGTATAAAAAAAACTAGTTGTGTAGTAATTTTCACTTTGAATTATGTAGGAGGATTGCAAAAGAACAAAACCAAAACCAATCAATGTTAATTTGAGCATTATGATGGTATAGGAAAGTTTACAGTTTGAAACTAGTACTGGTAATTTTGGTACTATTTAAATACTAGTTTGGTACTAGTTCCATTTCCTGCAGGGCAGTTTAGCGATTTCGCAATTTAATGAAAGGACAAATTGTTTTCATTTAGTACCTTATATTACGAATGAGTAAATTTTGTACTGAATATAACGAATTTCCCAAAAAATTTCTATAAAAAATAATACGGAGAGATCAATAAACTTTATTATTAACCAAAAGCAATAACATACTAAGATTTTATAAGTTCAATTCAATGAGCACAAAATTTACAAATACAAAAATCTACAATTAGAAATGAAAATAACATTTAAAAAATTATTTTCGGAAATGTATATATAAATAAGATTTAATAAGTAGACATACATTTTAATATAAAATTATTTATTTAAGGGAATATTATGATTATTTTACTTATAAAGTGGGAAATGGAATTGTTTGTAATGAAAATTGCCGTAAAATACTAACGGCTGTATTTATAAAAACTTATTTTAGGTTTATTAAACAATTTTAGGCAAAATTCAGGAAAATCGTATTTATAAACGTGAAATAGCTTAAAACACCTTCAATAAACCATTGACAATTAGAAGAATTTTATTGTAGGCTCAACCCTTCTTTAAGCCAACAATAAGTTGATTTTTAACAATTTTTTTCTCAGGTAAAGATTTTTCCGGTAATTTTAGGTTGATTGCGAAAACTAATTATGGTTTCTTTTAAAATAAAATCTAAAAATTCTAATTTTAACGTTTACAAATTTGTAAATAAAATCCCAGAAAATTTTTAAACGATTATATTTTGAGGAAAAAACTCAAATCTAGGCATTATTGGATTAATGCATGAATATTTGACAATATTCCAATTGTCCAGCACTATTTTTAGGCAATTTGGAAGTGCCCGTCTGTCAACCAAATGATGGACAAAATCATTTGATTTGGCTTTTTCAAAGTTTGTTGGTTAAATATAATGCCATAAAGTAATTAACCATGTAAATTATATTGATTAGTGTTATACTAATGCAAAATATATTCGCCGGCATTAAAATTAGTCGAATATCAAAGAAATTTATCAATATTTGCAAAAATTTATCAAAAATTACAAGGAAAATAAGTAAAAATAAGAAAATGTGTCATAGTGATGTATATTTTGTCGCAAAATATCCGTTATTCGGATACTTTTAATAATAATTAGAAATTATATGTTATATTTATACATCTGAACTAAATAGACATTTATTAAAGCCATATATATATTTATTTTTCTTAAAAGTTTGTTTTTATTGTCAAAAATCTATTATAAACAAAAATATGAAATTAAGAAAACCGAATCAACGAATATTTTATCCTAATTGTACGCAACACTAACACATAAAATGACAGCCATATTGTACAGTGCTGCCAACTTAAACATAAATCAGCACAATAGTTAATATACGTTTATTATTTGTTTATGAATATCACAATTTTATTAATGGTTTTTAAGGCTAAAGTGTGCTTTAACTATTGAGTGCATTAAAAGCAAAATAAGATTTTTTTATAAATACAAGCGTAAGAATTCACATCGATTAAATTGGGTTTCAAATCCCTAAGTGGTTTTTTTATAAGAAAAGAATTAATTTTCGAAATGAAACAACTTTACCTTCATTAAACCAAAAATATAGTTTTTTACATAATGATAATAAAATTTTTCATAAAATCTTTAATTTTGTTTTAAATCCAAATTTATAAAAATTTAAGGAAATTGTCCATTCCATACCCTATTTTTACCATTAAATGATAGAAATGTTGTTATTCGGTTTAACGAACTTTTCATTTTTACGAATAACATTATATCATTCATTAAACCGGGAATTTACTATTATAAAATGAACTTTCACACATTTTGTTGTTGTAGGCAATCTGTTATCAATACTTTCTGTTGATCTTTTATATTTTCGTGCACGGAACCAGTAATTTGAAGTTATAGGTGAGAGGAAAAATACTTTTATATTTTACAAAATCTTAGTTGGGCAAATGTTAAAAGAGAAATGTGAATTAAAATAAAAGAATGACATTCATGTTAATCGTTTAAAATCTTTTGTTGCTTGTTATTAAGAGTTTCATGCAATGAAATTTGTCTGTAATGCTCTGTATTTTTCAAAAAAAGTCTAAGACGAACATTGACACTAATACAAAAATACGATTGGCAGATATTTGTGCCCAACAGATTTATAAATGGCAATTGCCCTTTGCTTTATTCATAATTACATAAATATAATATATAGTGGGAGAAATTATTATTATACCCTACACCACTTTAGTGGGGAGGGTATATTGGGTTTGTGCTGATGTTTGTAACATAGAAAAATATTCGTCCAATACCCACCTTAAAGTATACCAATCGGCTTAGAATCATTTTCTGATTTTGAAGATAATTAGATGAAATTTGGCACACACGCTTCTTTTGGCCCAGGGACGAAGCCTATTGAAAATGGTTAAAATCGGTCCATTATTTCGACTAGCCCCCATACAACCGTACCCCCCAAATAGGGCCTTTTGGCTAATAATTAATTTAAATGACCTATTTTGTTAACAAAAGTCGACAAAACTTAGTTTTATAGAACTTTAAATGACACTACCGATTTTTGTAATGATCGGGCTTCATTTGATCCTATCCCCCATACAAACTCCCCTTCAGAAAATGACTTAAAGGTCAAAATTCACTTACAAACACTATTAACACTTTTAAATTCTACATAAATATTATTGAAGAAGACTTAACTCCCCCTACCAACATTTTTAAGGATAGGGCCATATTTTGCCCACTCCCCTTTGAACCCTCTTGTAAAAAAAAATCTTTTTTTGCCAAAATAAAAGTAAAAATACTCCGAAACAAAGTTAAAAAAAACCAAATGCTTTATTTTTTTAAATAATCCCCATTTTTAACATACATACATATAGTCGGCTACGCCCGACTATACTTTCATACTTGTTTTTATTTAAAGATTTGTAACCTTTCTTTTCATAAATTTTCTTTTGTAAAAAATATTTAATAATATTTTAAACATTAAAAAGCAAAAAAATATATATATTTAAAAAGAGCACAATGTAAATTTTTTTGCACAGTTTTTCACTAATTTTTTGACTATTAATATTAATTACATTTGTCCAATGTTTCTGGATCATTTTTACCGCACTTCACGATACTTATTTATCATTTTATATTTTAATAAATTTAAGGCGAAATTCGTTATATTTTTCAAGAACTGATCTAATATATTTTTTTTAAAATGCCAAAGCAAATTCAGTTGCACGGTTATCAGCTTTTATAATATACATTAGAGTTTTTCAATAAATTGTAATTTCTTCATATGAAACATATTTGTTTTTTCATTCTTGTTTCATATCACCTATATGAATTTAAAACAAAATTTGGTATATCTTGGCTATAGATAGAAATGGAGGAACTGGCAATAATTTGCGTGTCATCTCTCATAGGTAACATATTGTAAATCTAACTACAAGAATCTTTAAAATCGTTAAAATCGTTTATTTTGCTTTTTGGGTAGCAAAGCATACTGGGTATAGCTAGTATGTTATGAAAATAAAATTTAGCCAACAAAAAGCGGGTCGAATACTATCACATAATAACTATTTCCTGCCAAAGGATTCGTTTCTTATATTATCAGCATTTCCATCGTTTTATGTACAAAATTGTTCTATATATATGAAAAAAATACAAATAGCACAAAATCTTTTGTTAAAGTCTATACTATGCTTTTCAGGATTAAATCTTTTAGTCAGCAGTTTTCAAGAGTAACTGTATAGAACTTATGATTATGTTAGTTGTATTTTGCAGTAGTGGAAGAAAAACTCAAGTACTAGAAAAAAAAAAAAAACAAAGAAAAAATGTACATTAGAGATGCCCAAAAAAGGCAGATATTTTAAGATGATGGTTATAGTTTTGTTTATTAGACTGAAAGTTGGTACAATTACTAATTACTAGAGTGATCTACTCTGCTTTTTGACCGGTTTAAAAACCGAATCTTCTCTTTTACCAGTGTCGGTCTTTTTCTAAATATGGATTTTTTCGAATTTCAAACTCTTGAAAAATAACGGTTTTTAGCATTACATTTTCCAGTGAAATACAATCCAAATAAATAACAATACAAAAGTAAAACAAGTATGAATTTATAGTCGGACATTGCCGACCATATGATACCCTACACCAGTCAGTATGTTAAAATTGTGAATTTTTTTATATAAAGCATTTAATTTGTTTTATTGTGAAATTTTCTACTTTAAAGTCATTTATATAGATTTTGATCGTTTTATTAGTAATTATAAGTGAATTTCGACCTTCTAGTCATTTTCTGAAGGGGACGTTAAATGTTTTATAATTGTTGACATTATAAAACATTTAACGTAATTGTGATCCTAAAGGCCCGATTCGGGGGGTACGGTTGTATGGGGGCTAGGTGAAAAAATGGACCGATTTCATCCTTTTTCAATAGCGTTCGTCCTTGAACAAAAAGAAGAGTATGTGCCATCATCAAATTATCTTTAAAATTGCGACCTGTAGCGTGCGCACAAGGTTTACATGGACACACAGACAGACGGATGGACAGACAGACGGACATAGCTAAATCGACTCAGAAAGTGATTCTGAGCCGATTAGTATACTTTAAGGTAGGTCTAGGACCAATATTTTTGGGTGTTACAAACTTCACCCACTATAGTGGTGTAGGGTATAAATATTAGTAATTTTAAAAATGCTTTGATAGTAGCTAAATCGACTCAGAAAGTGATTCAGAGCCGATTAGTATACTTTAAGGTGAATGGCATAATTGGGAGGTACGGTTGTATGGGGGCTAGGTGAAATAATGGACCGATTTCAACCATTTTCAATAGGCTTTGTCCCTGTACCAAAAAACATGCTTGGTCACAAATTTCATCAAATTATCTTGAAAATTGTGGCCTGTACCTTGCGCACAAGGTTTACATGGACAGCCAGCCAGCCGGACGGACGGGCGGACATGTCTTAATAGACTCAGAAAATGATTCTGAATCGATCGGTATACTTTAAGGTGGGTATTGGACCAATATTTTTGTATGTTACAAACATCAGCACAAACGTATAATACCCTCCCCACTATAGTGGTGTAGGGTATAAAAATTATTCAATAATTTAAAGAAGTTTTTTATACCCTACACCACTATAGTGGGGAGGGTATTATACGTTTGTGCTCCCGATTTTTATGCCATAATTACGTCAAATATTCTGCTATCTCTTTAAAAATTGGCACAAATAAGTTTTATATAAGTATAAATGACGCTGCAGATTTTCGTAATGATCGGCCTATATTTGACCCTAGCCCCCATACAAACCCCCCTTCAAAAAATGACTTAAACGTCTAAAATTGATTTGTAACCATTTGTATCGCAATGAAACTCAACAAAACTAACTGTTATTTAGAAATATATCCTTTTCCCAAATTAACCGAGGATCGGCCCATATTTGACCTATATAAAGCCTCATTTAAAAATTTTAGTTTTTTATCAATAAATTGCTTAAATATTTTGGAATTATTGGTATTATTCAACATAAAAATTTTTTTATAAAAAATAAAAATTTTATAAAAAGTAAAAATTTAAAAAATATACTCATGGTGTAGGGTATTATATGGTCGGCCATGCCCGACTATACTTTCCTACTTGTTTCAGTTAGATATGGAAATTCTCGACCCTTTACAAAAAATTTCAAGCCAATATCTCAATTACATTCAAAAATATGTTCATTTAAACCTGTGTCCTTTAATTTCATCTTTTTCATATTTTAGTATTAAATATGACAGAACATGTTTAAATCTTATATTTACCTATTTTCTATTTGTTTGCTTATCCTTATAATTGAAAGGTCCTATTATGCTTAAATTTTCAGAAATTTATAACTATTCTTTACCTAAATTTTTTTGACAGATCATTTCGTTCTGTTTCTTTTATGATCATGTAGGTAAAAATATACAGGTAATGATAATATCGATTCATTCACTAAAAAGAAATATCAATGACTGAATTACAGGTTATAGTAAATAGTCCTAAATGTTAATAGGTAGACAGTTCGTAATTTTTTACTTTGGAATACCTGTATCGGAAATGACAAGAATTGGTATACTTCTCAGATTTTAAGTACCATATTTAATAAATCTACAATGAAGATTACATTAAAGTACGAAGAGTTGTGTTCCGTTTTATGGAGTGTATCTTCAAAAGGGCCAGAAAGAATTGAAGACATTTCAAATTATATAAAAACTACATATAGTAGAAAAGTAGACAAAACAGGCATATCAAAAATTGAAAACTTTTTGATGTAAAAAGTAAGTCTGTGGATGGAAATCAAAAGAAATATCGATTAAAATTTTGTAGTTGGATGGAAACTACTACGGAAATCTCAACTTACAACACATCAGCAGGAGCGCCTTGCAAGTCATACGAAGACTTATGTTCAAGGTAAAAAAAGAGGGTCACACAAAAACTTTTTTCAATCTCAAATGAGGAAATTGCTGATACATTTAACGAAATGCTGAAAAAGGAAAACCAACCTATGGTTTGCATTGCAACTATTCTTCCTAATGCATCACAACACGACTTAAGCAAATTGTGGAAAGTATACCAACTCCAACATCACAATCAAATTTTACTGAAGAGGAAGCAATAGCGCGTATGTTGGAACTGGGTCTCAGTCGAAATAAGTACCAAATATTAAGGAAAGCTCTGCATGAAAAAGGACACAATATTTTTGTATGTTACAAACGTCAGCACAAACGTATAATACCCTCCCCACTATAGTGGTGTAGGGTATAAAAAATTATTCAATAATTTAAAAAAGTTTTTTATACCCTACACCACATAGTGGGAGGGTATTATACGTTTGTGCTGATGTTTGTAACATACAAAAATATTGGTCCAATACCCACCTTAAAGTATACCGATCGATTCAGAATCATTTTTTGAGTCGTCCGTCCGTCCGTCTGTCCGGCCGGTTGGCTGGCTGTCCATGTAAACCTTGTGCGCAAGGTACAGCCGCAATTTTCAAGATAATTTGATGAAATTTGGACCAAACATGTTTTTTGGCACAAGGACGAAGCCTATTGAAAATGGTTGAAATCGGTCCATTATTTCACCTAGCCCCCATACAACTTATTTGGCACAAATAAGTTTTATATAAGTATAAATGGCACTGCATATTGTCGTAAGGATCGGCCTATATTTGACCCTAGCCCTCAAACAAACCCCTCTTCAAAAAATGACTTAAACGTCTAAAATTGATTTGTAACCATTTGTATCGCAATGAAACTCAACAAAACTAACTGTTATTTAGAAATATATCCTTTCCCAAATTTACCGAGGATCGGCCCATATTTGACCTATATAAAGCCTTTTTAGAAATTTTAGTTTTTTATCAATAAATGGCTTAAATATTTTGGAATTATGGTAATATTCAACATAAAATTTTCTTTACAAAAAATAAAAAATTTTATAATAAGTAAAAATTTAAAAAAATATACTCATGGTGTAGGGTATTATATGGTCGGCCATGCCCGACTATACTTTCCTATGTTTCAAATGTATTTATGCATTTGTTCTGTGAAAATTATTTAAAGAAATGTATTTTTTTAACCAATTAGATTGCTTAAATTTTAGAATTCTATTATTCAGTTCACAATCGATGTTGTAGCGTTGTATGTCAGCAGCTGCTACAATAGTCATAACAATGTTGTTGGTCTTTTCTATGCAAAAGCTCTATACAACTCTTACGACAATTTTTCATATGTTTTTCTAATGTCGTAAGAAAGTTCAGTGCTGTCAATTATTTATTTCAGCATATAAATAAAAAATTCAATAGATTTTGGCATAAAAAAACGATAAAGTGGTAACACAGAAATTACAAACAAAAATAAAGTTTTGTTAAAAACTGTTTATTTATTAGTTTAAAATGTGGAATAATGAAAATAATAGTATTTTAAATAAAAAGAAATTAATTTGGTTTATTTTACTCGCTTAATTTGTTTAATATTATTTGATTTTTTATCTTTTGACATTGTTTGTTTTGATTGTTTTTTTTTCATTGTGAATATAAAATTATGACTTGCTGCAAAAATCTGTTCACAATCGCTGTTACTAAACTTTAGTAGGTACAATATACAACTTGATTGTGAATTGAACATAAAGATAAAATTATCAATATCTGTAACCCATTCAAAATTGCCCTCTGATAAAGCTTCAGACATAGCCCAACCGTAATAAATTATTTGCATCCAAATATGTCAAGTATTTAGATGGTAGTTTCTCATTATAATCGGAGAGATATTTATTGTTGGCTATGGAATGTCTTTCAGAACATTGAACTATTCCACCCTTATTCCTTTTTATACCCTTCACTTTCGTGAGAAGGGTATATATAAGTTTGTCATTCCGTTTGTAATTTCTATAATATAATTTTCCGACCCTATAAAGTATATATATTCTGGATCCTTATAGATAACGGAGTCGATTAAGCCATGTCTGTCTGTTGAAATCAGTTTTTAGAGGTCCCCAGATATCGGCGAGATTCGAATCTTCAATAATTCTGTTAGACATGCTTCGAGAAGATCGCTATTTAAATCAGCAAAATCGGTCTATAAATAACGGAGATATGAGCAAAAATCCTAGACAACCTCTGAAAATTTCATCAGAAAATGTCATATTTTTTTCATGCTTTGTTAAATTAGCAACAACAACACTGTATATTAGAAATCGATGTACACGTGTGTGTAGATGTATGTGGTTTTATTCAGCTGTGTATTTTTGTAATTTGGATGTGTTGGCGTCATTGAGTTGTGTTTTTTGTTTTGTGAATTATCTTCGTATATTTGGATGTAGGTTGGTTTTATTGCGTTGTTTATTTTGTTTTTGTTTTCTGTGTTTTTCGTTATGTATGTTTAGATCCGTGGGTGGCCAGAAAGAGAACCCTACAAACATTTTCTATTGCGGAAGTTACCCGTGTGAAACTTCCAAACGTGCTAAAAGCTCGCCAGCGATGTTGCGGAAGTATAAGAATTCTTGTCACCAGTCGGGAAGAACTGATGCCGAGCTGGGGAACGTCTAAGAGTAATGTGGAAGATACTTCTGGAAGACCCGCAGAAGAAACTTCTAGATGACTCTTTGAAGTAAGGTATTGCCAAAGACTCTTCTAAATGTGACTAGAAAGTCACTTCTTGAAGTGACTACATAGTATCATCAAGAAGTGTTCCTATCTTATCTTCTGGAAGATGAAAGTGTAATAATGTTTGATATCATATTTCATCGTACAAGATTTTTGTTGAAATTTTTTCATCTCATAGTTTGAAAAACTTGTTTAATAGAATTCGTTTTTGCGTTCGGTTAACCAATAAATAACAGGAAGCTACATTTGGTCCCTAAAAAGACACATTTTAAACAACAAAGTTTGATACATTTCTTCCAATTGTTTCCATAGCTTCTACCCACCTTGCATTTTGAAGATTGTTGGATGATAAATCAGTAAACTTAGTAATTTTTGACTAAAAAATTACTCAAAAACAATAAAAAATGAGTCGAAACTGATTAAAAAAGAGGCTGAGAAAAGACCCTTTTAGAAGAGTTGGCAAAAAGTTTTATGTGGGCTAAAATGAGTAAATATAATTCGTATCTTGTTTATAAAATGCTATGTATAATACTATTCGAATCATTAATGACTCAAAAAAGATTAAAAAATTAGTCAATACTGATCAGAATTGGGGCTTATATAAGACTCGTTTAGAAGAGTTGCGGGCAGGGTACCATTTTATCCCTACGAATGTATCATTTATGATCAGAAAATGAGCACATATATGATTATTTTAATCGTGCAGGTTATAAAAGACTCGAATGTGATTAAAAATTTCCAAAAGTGCTGACATTTTTATATCATTCTTACTTTATAGACATGTCCGTCCGTCTGTCTGTTGAAAGCACGACAGAGTTCGAACGGAATTGAAATTTTCCAAAAACATTTTCTTAGGTTATGTTTGTTTGGTAATGAAAATGAGAAATATCGGGCCACGTTTTCGCATGACCCTAAAACAGCTATAACAGTCATAATTGTTCAATAATTTTTTTTTATTATTACCACATATTTTTATTGCAATTTCTTCATATATTGTTTTAAATTTAAATGAATTCAAATTTTTTTTTGAGAAATTAACAAATTATTAACTTTAAAAAAATAATAAAGTGTTTTAATTCTAGCAATCATTAATTTTAAGCCCATTACCTAAAAATAATTTGTATATGTGCGTTCGATTTACTAATCCTATAGCAAACTTTGTCGCGAAAGTATTTTTATTAAAGTATTTTTTTCACTTAACGTTATATTTTATTATTTTTTTCACACTTTAAATATATTTAATAACTCGAAAAGAATCTATTTTTTACAAACAAAAAATATTTTTTGACATTAAATTTTTGTTGTTAAAAGTAAATTTTTGTATTGTACAAGAAAAAAATATTTCAAATAAATTATTTATTTTCTCAATTTTGCAGATTAAAAAGCAATCATACATTATTTTAAAAAAGTTTATAAATAAATCATGTTGCAAAATATTCAAAGAAATATTTTAAAATATAAAATTAAATGTACATATTTAAAGGTATTAGGGTTTGGTACCGACTGACAGTAGACTGAGGTACTTTTTGATAACGTTTCACTTCTGGGTGTTCAGTGTTTGTAACTTTCAAAATCATTGCCAATGATCAAACCGAAAAAATATGTTTATATATTTTAAAATTAAATAAATAGAATAATAAACATGATAATTAAGCTTTTTTAAACCCGTGTGTTTTTTATTTTTGAACTAATGCACAGTGGGGCAGAATGGAATTTTTTTGGAAATAAATCTGGCATTTCTAAACGGCTGATCCGATCGGGATAAAATTTGGCGTGAGCGTAGCCAAGGAGTATTCGAGTTTAAGTTTTGAAGATGAACCCCGCAGATGCCCCAGGGACGGAGCTGTGGCGGCTCAAAGTAGGGTACCTACGACATGTAAAATGTTTAAACTCGTGCCATTTTTTTGTTTTTCACCCAAATACAAAGATTTTTATACTACTTATCTCTTATAATATCCGAGTTATAGGCATTTAAAAATTTAGTGATACAAAATTTACCATACCTTGGTCCGCCTTTTTTTGAATACCGTGCGTAATTTTGGACCGAGTGGACTCAATTTTTCCTTGTTAGTTAGACAACAAAATTTCCAATAATATACAAAAAATTTCAGATCAATATCATTTACAGATCCAAAAATATACGTTTTTTAATTTATTAATTCAAAAAATTTTAGATTTTTGCGTTTTTTTGCCCAAAATGTGTCTTAACTCTTTTATTAATAAAATAAAATTTTCTTTAAGAACATATAACAATTTTATAGTTTTCTAAAAGGTATCATTACGCAGAACGCTTTGGCGTAAAAAACTTGTCCTATTTTTTGAAAATATTGCCACTGCGACCTTCCGAATATGACCTATTTGTTATCAAAACTTCAACTTTGGGCGACATGTTCTAAAATCCCAAAGCTAGGATCAGAAAACTGAAAGCAGTTTTGGAAACCTCAATATGTTTTCTATTTACTCCAGAAGTATTTTCCCAGCCCTGAAAGAAATGTGGACCCTATGGGCAAAAATGTAAAAAATCCCATTTTTGGGATTTTTATTCTTATTTTTGGGAATTGCCGGATGCCCTTTGACCTTTTCATTTTTTTGCATTTTCTTATTTGAAATGACAAATTTAACAAGCGTTGAAGATTTCATTGAGTTTTGTTCATAAATAAAGATTTTGTCATATATTACATATTTGTCAAATTTCTGAAACTTGGTCCAAAATTACGCCCGGTATTCAAAAAAAGGCGGACCAAGGTATGGTAAATTTTGTATCACTAAATTTTTAATTGCCTATAACTCGGATATTATAAGAGATAAGTAGTATCCAAGCATGAAGTAGTAAGTAGTATCCAAGCATGAAGTAGTAAGTAGTATCCAAGCATAAAAATCTTTGTATTTGGGTGAAAAACAAAAAAATGGCACGGGTTTAAAAATTTTACATGTCGTAGGTACCCTACTTTGAGCCGCCACAGCTCCGTCCCTGGGGCATCTGCGGGGTTCATCTTTAAAACTTAAACTCGAATACTCATTGGCTACGCTCACGCCAAATTTTATCCCGATCGGATCAGCCGTTTAGAAATGCCAGATTTATTTCCAAAAAAATTCCATTCTGCCCCACTGTGTAATGTTTATCAGGATCTATACATCGTATCGACTTGAAATTTGGAGTACTCTTTCAGAATAATGTTTTTTAGAAAATATAAAACTCGTATATTTGAGATAATATAACAGTAAGAGTCCTCAAATTTTGTCGGCGCCACTTTAGTGTCAATATGATTATTTAGGATAAAAATTTAGTGGACTAGCGTTAGGGGGCGTGGTACCTCCTATATAAATTAAATACAAAAATTCGTTTATCTTGGACTCTATTACAGTTAGAATCTTTAAATTTTGCATGAATAACTTTAACATTCATGTAAATATTTTGGGTAATAAATTGGTGGACTACCCATAAGGTGAGCGGCACTTCCCATATAAATTAAAAAATTGTTTATCTTGAGTTAATATAACAGTTAGAGTCCTCAAATTTTTTATTTAGAATAAAAAGTGGGCGGACTAGCGTTAGGGGGCGTAAATTAAATACAAAGATTCGTTTATCTTGGAAACTATTATAGTTAGAATCTTAAAATTTTGCAAGAATAACTTTAACATCCATGTAAATATTTTTGTTAATAAATTAGCGGACTACCCATGAGGGGAGCGGTACCTCCCATATTAATTAAATAAACAAATTTGTTTATATTGGAATAATATAACAGTTAGAGTCCTCAAATTTTGTCGGAGCCACTTAGTGTCAATATGATTATTTAGGATAAAAAGTGGGCGGACTAGCGTTAGGGGACGTGGCACCTCCCATATAATTTATATACAAAAATTCGTTTATCTTAGAAACTATTACTATTACAACAATTTTGCACGAATAACTTTAACATCCATGTTAACATTTGGATAATAAATTGGCGGACTACCCATGAGGTGAGGGATACCTTCCATATTAATTAAATACAAAAATTCGTTTATCTTGAGATAATAACAGCTAGAGTCCTCAAATTTTGTCGGGGCCACTTTTGTGTCAATACGATTATTTAGGAGGCTTGGAGCCCCCATATAAATAAAAAAGAAAAATTCGTTTATCTGAGAATCTATTAGATCTAGAATCTTCAAATTCTATATGAATATCGTCGACATTCATGTGAACATGAACGGGCGGACTCTTAATGGGGGGCTCGACACCACATATATGAATTGAATAAAAAATGTCTTATATCTTGAAAACTGTTAGATAATTCCAATTTTTAATAGATAGATACATATTGGCGAACTTACAATAATTTTCTTGGCATCACTCATATGTAACATATTGGTAATCTGGAAAACTATTGTGGTTAAAATTTTCAAAATCTTTAAGTGGGTAAAACAAAAAATATTGTATATCGCAACGCATAAGAATATGAATTATTTTTTAAGAATAAAAGTGTATATTAAAGTATATATTAAAGTAAGAAATAAATAGATAATTAATCTATTATTTCAGAATTTAAATGAAATGTATTATCATCAAAAGAAATTATAATAAACTTTTAAGAAAATTTTTATAATTTAGTAACTAAATAAATAATTTGTTTGGTTATTATGTATTTATTTTGGTTGGGGTAGCGGGTATTAGCGAGTTGTTCATAATTATTAATGTGAAATATTTTGGACTCTGTAACATTTACAAACATGGACCGTTTTAAAAGAAAAAAGATTTTTTGCATATGACTTAGTAAAGAAAAATAATGCTGATTATAATAATTGTAATAAAAATATTTAAGTTTAAATTTTTGCAAAAAAGTTCCCTACTAACAAAAGCAAAAAGAAGTTCTTTAATGCTAATTGATTTTATATTGTTCAATTATCTTATCAATTAGTCACTGAGTAATCGTATAATGTAAATTTGTATATTCTTATTATATATATCGATTCCTATCGGTATATTTACATATGTATCGGTACTGGCAAGTATATTAACAAAACACAAGATTTATGTACATATATACATTTAATTTTTGCACAAAATTTATTTTCATGTTTTTTGCTTTCTTGTTTTGTTTACAAAATTACCTCATATATAGTGTTGACTGTTTTAACGCACTGTCTGTATTAGAACATTTTCTCTTTCTACCGGAACCATTTCAAAAAAGCTGATTTTAGTGTTTCCGTAACAGGAAAACAATGAGAAAAATTAAAAAAAAAATGCAAAATTGAATGGTATGTGGTCAAAAAATATTTATTTACACATGCGTGTTATTTAATTAGTTTTAATAATTATCTGAATTATACCCTAGAAATGTATTAAAAGATGAAATAGCCTTATAAATTGTATGACATAACCGGGTATGTTAGATATTGATGTACGTAATTTTGCTCGGGTATAGACATAACAATAATAATAATAATAATAATAATAATAATAATAATCATTCTCGAGGGTAAGATTACCTCAAAAGAAGGCAAAATTCCAATAGACCAACAAAGTAAGGTAGAAAATCTGGTGAACAATAAGATAGTGGACCACGCTTATCGCTTCAAGGGCAAATAACCAATAAAGAGCGTGAGCTGCGAGTTCAGCATAGGCGTGATGTTGATAAGGTTGGCATCTCACCAATGTGTTAGCACCCTAAAGAAAGTATCCCTCCCCCCTGGGACGGCGCCAAGCTGGAACTGGCAAAGAAGAGCGAGCTTCCGGAGCTCTTAAAGTCCACTATCTACATAAAAGGATGGGTCGGTAAACTGGGTAATGAACGAATATTGAAAATTCTTGGTGGTCGAAATGCTGAGCTGTCCTTCCAAAATTGGCAAGGCGCCGATTATCAGAGCTGTCAAAACCGGCCCCGATAAGCACACTAAAACACCTAAGACGATACCCAAAGCATTATTAGCAAGTACTAGTAATTTTGAGGAGTCAAATCCTAAAAGTGAGGAGGAAATCACTCACAGAACAGCAGTGCTGTCTAAAATTGGGAAAATGTCATTTAAAAGGACTGCTCAAACTCTTGGTGTACAACAACATCTACAACAAACACATGTATTTTGTTTTTGGAATAAATCAAAAATGTTTCAAAATAAAATTTAACAATAATTTCCTTTAACAACAATGTGAACAATACATAAATAAACAAGTAAGAGTTCTATATTCGGCTGTGCCGAATATTATATACCCTTCACAATGATGTGTTAAAAAACAGTCATTACGAATATTATTACAAAAAATCAAAAAATACCAATTGTAGCCCATTTTATACGATCTAAATTAATCCGGACTCTACATGCTTAACTTCATATTTCTAGGTTCAATATTATAGAAATTTTAAAAACTTCTTTTTAAAGAACGAAAAAGTACCAAAAACTTCCCTTTTATGGGTTCCCACTTAAGCCAGGCTCTACATAATATTTCTAGGTTCAATATTATAGAAAATTCAAAAAAGTACCTTTTGTAGAACGAAAAAGTACCAAAAAGTCCCTTTTTATAGGTTCTTACCTAGTCAAGGTCCTACTTTCTAAGTTTCTAGGTTCAGTATTAAAGAAAATTCAAAAATTCTAGCCAATAACAACGTAACGTAACGTTATATTCATTCTTTGATTTGTGGTTATAAACAAGAAACCACAAAAACAAAAAATTTACCGTTTGATACTGTGTTTTGTTTTTGTTTGTTTATTGTTTTGTTCAAGCATGCACGAAAAATGTAAATTTTTCATGAAATTTTCAGAGGTGGTCTCGGATTTTTACTCATATCTTCGTTATTTATGGACCGATTGGACTGATTTTAAAAAGCGTTCTATTCGATCGATAGAATTATTGATTATTCGGGTCTCGCAGATATCCGGGGTCTTCTGAACACTAATTTCAACATAAACACAGACAGACAAACAGACGGAGATGGCTAAATCGACTACGCTATCTATAAGGATCCAGAATATATATACTTTATAGGGTCGGAAAATTATATTATAGAAATTACAAACGTAATGACAAACTTATATATACCCTTCTCACGAAGGTGAAGCGTATAAAAATATATAAAGAGTTTTTAAACGAAATTCAGGATTGGAGAGTTTCCGACGAGCACTCCTTTTCTGATCATCGGTACATAAGATTCAAAATACTACGGGCGCCACCAAAGAGAACTTAGACCTGTCTTCTATGCAGACGATGTCGTAATACTTTTTAAAGGCAAAGGATCCACATTTCTTATGTAGAAGAGCTGAGGAAGCTCTGAATACGGCTTTAAGTTGGGCTCAAACGAGAGGCCTCAATGTTAATCCGGCAAAAACGGAAATCTGTCATTTCTTAAGAAAGACAAAAATTTCTACGTATACAGAACCTTGCTTCCTGGACAAGAAGAGTGCTTAGGTGTAATACTCGACGAAAATTAAAATGGAGATACCACATAGAGGAGAGGATCAACAAGGCACATCAAATGACAAATTGGCTTTATAAAAGAGTAATTAGACCAATTTAGCTTATGCTTCAATAATCTGGTGGACTGCTTTAGATAAAAAGTGCAATATCGAACTACTACAGGGAGTTCAGCGTACATGCTGCTTGGGTATAAGTGGTGCCATCATAACACAATCTTCCAGGCAGAAGTACGAGCAATAACGGAATGCGTAAGTTGGATTACAATAAATATGGCGCCCACAGCGCTTAATATATTTACCGACAGCCAGAAGGCAATTAGGGCGATATAAGGAGATAGAACTAAATCTAAGAATGTATTGGATTGTAAGAAAGCTTTAACTGAATACTCTCCTTGAGGTAAGGTTCACATCATATCGGATATAAGGGCGAATGTAATAACTTTAAAGGGAAGGGAGCTCGAGGTAGTTAACCTGAAGAAAACCATGTGTAGAAAACCGTATGTAGAGCATGTGGAGAGGACAGTAAAACTCTGGAGCACTTTCTTTGCCACTTCCAGGCATTCGTTGAAGTTAGATCCACGTATCTTGGAAGTGATGTTATTCCGGAAATAACATTAATGACTAACACTGATTGAAAGATTCTTAGGAATTACGTTCAGAAAACTGAGTTTCTAAACACTGAAAAATAATTCATTCAGTTCTCTTTTTTTAATGATTAGGAACGCACAACAAGCCCGATTGTGACCTAGGTGTATTTCTTCGGATTTGATGTCCTCCTATCAACTTTACCTATTTGAAACTGTATTTTATAACGTTCAGGATAATATTAACAGCTCTTAAAAAGTTGGTAAATTAATGATGGACTTTATTATGGATGACTTAAATGGTCATCCATTTATTTTGATAATCTCAATTTTTGCAGTGAATCTATATCAACACTAAACAATTTTAAGGGCCCATCTTTAGATGGGATTAGGGTTTTAATTAAAATTAACACTCGAATGTTGTTTTTGAGTACTCAGTTAATTTTGTTTGCTAGTTTAAGCGCCCAATGGAGGTGGTTTAAGCTTGAGCAAGAAATGCAAAAGTGTAAACAGCTGATTCCAATAAAAATCATAAATTTTTTATTAAAATAAACATTCGATTAGTATAAATTATGGGGACTTCACAATATATTTTTTTGTTTTAAATTTGAGTTTTAATTTATTTTCATATTACATTTCCAATTGACTTCTTCTTTTTATAAAAATGCATTGTTTTGATAACAAACTGTGACGTATTCTGTTGTTTTCATTTGCAACACTGAGAAGTTTAATATTGTACTCAAAAACATCAAATTGGATTAAAATCAGAATCAATTTTGGATTAACGAAGCTAATACTTTTTTTAAATAAATTCCCAGGAAAAAATTCTAAAATTTTAAATAAATTTATTGGAAAAATTAACCAAGGGGAAAGAGGGAACGCTACAGATCGCAACTTTCAAATTTGGAAAAAACTTTTTTGACTCAAGCATATTGAAAATGGGTAAAATTGGTCCATTATTTTACATGATCTAATATCATTGCAAAAATCATTAAAACTTTATTTTATATTAGTTTAAATACCGATTTTCGTAATGATCGGGGCTCATTTGACTTCCCAAAAATTAACTTATGAACACTAATATCACGATGAAGTTCTGCATAAATAACATTAATGTTGACGTAAATCTCACTACTAAAATTTACAAAGATATGCCCGTATTTATCCTTGCCCACATATATCGTCTCTTTTTTCCACTTAAAATTCGGAAACGAACAATTAAAATGAGATTTTTCTTATTTGAATTTCAAATGAAATCTTATTTTTAAATGTTTTGTTAAATGTTTTTGAATATTTTTACTTTTTTTTGGCAAAAAAAGAGATTTTTTAAGAGGGCTCAAAGGGGAGTAGAGCAAAATATGGCCCTATCCTTAAAAATGTTGGTAGGGGGAGTTTAGTCTTCTTCAATATTATTTATGTAGAATTTAAAAGTGTTATTAGCAGGGAAACCAAAATATGCAAATGCATGTTTTTTGTGGTGCGTCGTATGGACTCATGGATAAGATATTTATACGTTTCAGACCAATTTAAGAATTTTGGCATCGATTTGTTAGAGCATATTTTTGCATATTTTACCCATAAGAGCATAATTTTACATGATTTGACTTTTTTAGCATATTTAAGGCATATTTTCGAGTTTTTAGAGCATATTTTACTCTTTTAGTGCATATTTTGATGTTTTCGCTTTTTTTTCGTTTTTGTACATTTTCAAAACTTTATATAAAAAAATTAAATTTAATTTTTTATTTTTAATTTTTCAGCCTATTTTACAGTTTTGAAAAAAAAATCGTTTGTAGAACTTAAAAACTGCAAAAAATACATTACTCTCACGAAAACCAATGTTATAGTTTTTTGTTCAATAAAGCATTACATTTTAAATCAGACATAAAACCTATTACTTTTGATTTCATGAGACCAATCCATTTTTATAGTTTAAAAAACTAATTATTGGAATTTATGACAACACCGATTAAAATGTCAGTTTAGAAGCTACGAATACAATTGGTAGAAATGTGTCAAACTTTGTCGTTTGAAATATGTTTTTTGGGGTCCAAATGGTTTCATGTTATTTATTGGTTATCTGAACGTAAAACGGAATTCTATTAAACTAGGTCTTCAAACTATGAGATGAATCAATTATAAAAAATCTTGTAGGATGAAATATGACACTAAACATTAATTATTTCATTACAATTTCTGTCTTTTTGAGCTTTTCAATGTAAAAAAAATAATGAAAAATTTTATTTTTAGAGCATATTTTTTAAATTTTAAGAGCATATTTTGAGTTTTTTACGGCATATTTAAAGCGCTTAAAACACTTTTTTTAGAGCATGTTTTCGGTTTCCCTGGTTATTAGTGTTTGTAAGTGAATTTTGACCTTTAAGTCATTTTCTGAAGGGGAGTTTGTATGAAGCCCGATCATTACAAAAATCGGTAGTGTCATTTAAAGTTCTATAAAACTAAGTTTCGTCGACTTTTGTTAACATAATATATCATTTAAATTAATTATAAGCCAAAAGGCCCTATTTGGGGGGTACGGTTGTAAGGGGGCTAGTCGAAATAATGTATACTTTAATATTTTTTTAATTAACTGCTTAATATTTTTTTATTAAATGATGGTTGATGGCAAAGAAATCCAAAATGCGCTAATTAAATTTTTTTGAAAGCTAATCAAAAAATAAAATAGTTTTTAAGTGGATTTGTGATAATTTAAAAAAAATTATAAAGGAGACTACAAATACAAATTGTTAGATGCAATAATGTATACATAAAACTTGTTTTTGATGGATTACATCAAAATATTAAGCAATTTATGAGTACTAAAGCAGTTTACATATATTAGGGACCATATATGAGCAATAGCGTCAATAATGGACCGAGCGAAATAAAATTTGCCAGAAAGCATTTGGCATATAGTAGTATATAGGCGAAACTAATTGTCAAGGACCTAAGTCCCCTGTCAAAGACCTAACTGATGAGAATGTATTAGTAGAAGCACAAAAATAAACACAGTTGTTCAAAAGGTACTAAATAAAAAATGTATTTTTTGGACGATATTCTTTGTGTGTTATGAATGGAATTTTATATGGCAGTGAATGAAAATATTAGTTATTTATTTTTTTTAAAAGATACTTTATCTCAAAACATATTATAAACCCATCTTTTTGTTATTTTTTCTGCACTAATGCAAAATGAAAAAAGTATGTAAAATGCTTTTATAATTTTCAATACTAAAATGTACAACATTTAATTTTTCAGTTTTAATTAAAATGAAATGTCAAAGAATAAAATATATTTTTTTTCGTTTGTAAAATATAAATTATTTTCGGGGTTTTAAATAAATGAAAAGTGTTGAAAAAAATAATAAACATTAAGTTTAAGTTATAAGAAAAACGAATAAGTGCTAATATCCTCGCAATTTTGCTAAGAAAATTTGAAGTTTAGTGAGTGCGTTTAGTTCTCAAAAGTTTTTTTTATTCTCTCATATGTACTACTATATGGCATTTGGTTTCTATGAAAGTAGTTTATGACAATTTTTGGAACAATATTGATATTTTTACGCCAGTTTTGAGCATTCTAATTGGTATACTAATAAAATAAAATACTAATAAAATTTAGAATAATCATTTGGGATCTTAAAAATACCTATACAGGTATTTTTAAGTCAGTTATTACTATTGTGTAAGATAATTAATACAGCCAGCATTACTCTTTTTTCGTTTTTTTACCCCTAAATATACAAATTTCCAAAAAATTACCTCCTAGTGGACCTACGAAACCAAAAAGACATCTTTGGTAAAAATTTCATGATTCTAGGTTCAGCCGTTTGTGCTGTGTGATGATGAATCAGTCAGTGACGCGACCCTTAAAATACATATATGTGTAATATCATATGGGTAATATTACTCCAACTTATATTTATAACCACGTTCTCCCTAATTATATCAAGTAGAAAATAAATTATATCATAAAACCTTTAGATTAATATATACATTTCTTTTAATTTTGCAATGTGTAGTTGTAGTGGCACCGACATGTTGCTTGTTGTCCAAAAATGTCTTAGTAATTGCCAAAAAATAAATAGTGGCAAGTGTTATTGTTGTTTTATTTTGGATTTTCTGTTTTAATGCCAAATAATAAAAATAAAAACTTCATGACTGCCTTACATAAACCAAGAAAAAGGTGTGGCTGTGGTGGTTATATAACTTTCGTCCCTGTAGACTTGCACAATTTTATATAAAACTGCAATTACCACCCTTAAGCACGAAAAGTGCCAATTGGCACTTTTTACTAGTTGTATAACCGCATATCTAAGTAAATAGTTACCTTTATTAATAAAGTGTTTAAAATAATACCGAAACGTTGACTATTTCACATTTCATCAATAGTACATATTTGATAAAATGTTCCTATGAACTTTGTGAAAATAAATCTTAAATAACATCCACCAGCAACCTATCTTTACAGTTTTTACAAACATCGTCATAAATTTTGTCCGTAGTGAAGGTGCTATCATTAAGCTTTTTCTTTATGCATACATAAAACTTATATAAGGTCGAGTAAAATTAACATTCAGTGATTTTCGGATATGGATTTTTTACGGGTGCATTCAGGAATGAATGTACTAGAAGAGTCTTTAGATAATGGGAAATTTGGCCCCTTTAAGCAATAAATGGTTAAATTTAAAGGGAAAAAATTTTACCTATTTTTTTCATATTGCGGGAGCCCGTTATATTAATGCATAAAAACGTTTATTTCGTTAATGAAGAGTATTTATTAGGGTTTCAATTATTCGTGTTTAAAATTATTCGAATAAAAATTTACAATATTTTTTTATTCGAGCCAATGTGTTTTGTCATTATTTTTAAATTATTTTTGCCTATACCATACTACAGGACTTGCCTTTTTCTGCAGAATAATTTAGTCTTTATTTATTTCATATGAAAAAGTAACTAAAAATATAACGATTTATAAATTTCATATTGAAAATAAAATTTATATATTTTTTGTAGCAAGAACATGATAAGCCATTTTAAAAATGTACTAGAACTTGTTAGGCAGTAACTTGATAAGCCACAATTTTTTCATAAAACACTGGTTTCCACTGTATTTATGATGTTCATCTATTCATCCGATAGCTATCGACCTTATATCATTATTCAGCGTGTTTAAAGTACAAATTTAAAAATTCCTGTTTTTGAGATTTTTTTTTAAAATTTAATGTCGATTTACTCAAAATTTTATTTTCGTTGCATACCGAGTTAATGCAACAAGCCCTTAAAATATAAATTAAATTGATTTTTAATATAAATTAAAAATTTTTTTAAATTGTTTTTAATTCTAAACGTCAAGTTAAAATAACCATTTTAACCGTTGGAAATACCGAATTGGAAATTTTTTATATTTTAACCATTCGATTCGATTATGTTAACTATATATATAGTTGTTTAGACCTTAATTTGATTTAAATTAATTTCTTTAAGATTTAAATGTAGAATAATAGTTGAAGTTACTTTATTTTAAAAATAACAATTAAATTTCTGTTGTGATTATTTAATATTTATAATGTTATCGATATCAGACTGATCTTTTTTCTGTGTGTAGCTATTTCCACTTTTACTGTATTAAAATTAAATGAAATCTGTCAGTTATACATACACCTTTGCTTTCCGGAAGTTACTAAATCCATATTTTCAGGTGTTTCTCTCTACAGTTAATAGACTAGCAATACTGATATTACAGTTTTAGCCTGTTTGGGAACTATTGAAGGACAATTATTCAAAAAGTCCTGGTGTTTCTACCAACTAGTAAATTTTTTACTAGAGGTCTTTCTTACTTATTGTCACTATCGATACCTTATTTGTTTATTAAAAGGCAAATTGTTAATTTGGGTACATTAAAGATTATGAAAAATTATTTTTGAAATATTTTGTTACGAAGTATACAACCTTCGTAACAAAATATTTAATAATAATTCCAGGCCATTTTTTAAATGTAGTCGAAACTTAATTTTTTATCAATTTAAATTCGAAAACTGGTAAATTAACAAAATTAAACTCGGTTACTATCATATTACAAAACTTTTTCCGTTTAGAGACTTATATGAAACGCAAGTAATACGAGTTGCATATGTTTTGAACCCCTTAATATCAACTACCTCATGTACAATTATTTTTTTCAAACTTATTTTCTTTTTAAGTTTATAAATAATATTATAGTACATCTTCACATTTATACCAATTTTAATAAATGTTTATTAATTATTTCAAAATAAATTAATAAAGGCTTGAAATGTTGTTTCAGACCCGAATGTTTTGACCACCGCTGTAAATTATAGCAGGTTCCACAAGCCATTAACGTGTCTCATAGTTCTACTATTTTATTATATATAGCCGACAAATAAATAATATTTCGATATTGTACACTTGGAATTCATAAATATTGCGAAATTTTACCTTTGAACTTCACAGTACATGGATTAAGATTGTCCGATTTCAATGAAACTTTGCATATACATTTTATATTATCATTATAAAACAATTAAGAGATCTATATTCGGCTATGCCGAATCTTATATACCCTTCACCATGATGTGTTAAATAAAAAAGATAGTACAAAAAAATATATCAGTTCATACTTAATTTTATGTTTCTAGGTTCAATATTATAAAAAATGAAAAAGTACCTTAGAACGAAGTACCGTAGAACGAAAAACTACCAAAAAGCCCCTTTAATGTGTTCTTGTCTATTTCGGTATATTATAGAAAATTATAAATTTCCGCTTTTATAGATTATCACTTACTCCGCGCCCAACATACTTAATTTTATGTCTCTAGAGTCAATATTATAGGAACTTTTCATAGATTCATTTTTCTAGGTTCAATATTATAAACAATTTATAAAGTACCTTCTGTAGAACGAAAAAGTACCAGCAAGTCACCTTTTATAGGTGCTCACCTAATCCGGGCTCTTTATACTAAATTTCATGTTTTTAGGTTCAATATTATAGAAAATTCAAAAAGTAGAAGGAAAAAGTACCAAAAAGTTCTTTTTTATGTTATCGTCAAATCTGGGCTCTACATACATCATTCCATATTTCGTGGTTCAATACTATAGACAATTCAATTCAAAATTCAAAAAGTATCTTTTGAGAAACAGTTTCTAACTTAAGAAATGCATTTTTATTTCATGTTTCCACGCAATAAACAAATTTTAAACAAGTACAATAACAATATTTACCTTATAAACTTAGGCCTAGAGATACTAGGGTATTCAATTATTCGGGTTTTTGTCTTATTCGGTTTATTCGACAAATAATTATTTGAGTTTTTACGTTAGCCGGTTAACGTAGATGTTACTATTACTTTTTACAATAAAGAAATAATAAGCTTTTTACAATAAAGAAGAAGTTAAATTTAAAAAGGTTTCATTTTCGACTCAAACACTTATAACTACTTTTTGTGGCAAATTTTCTTTAAGACTTAAATTTAGAATAAAACAAAGCGATTAAAAGTGTTTAATCGTGTTTAATAATGGGAAATATTTGACATTAAATAATTCTAATAAATCTTGCGCGTTTAGTTAAAAATTGACATTATTTAAAAATAATATGATTTGAATTTGTTTATATACTTTTAATTAGAATGAAACATAAATAAAATTGTACCAATATGTTGAGAAATATTTGCAACCAATTGATTTATTTAAAAATTTACGTTTTTGAAAAAATTTGATCAGAATTTGTTTAATTAAGAATAAAACAGAAATGGTTAAAGTGTTGAGAAAAATATAGAATACAGATATTAGACCAATCAGTTAAGAAATATATGCCATCAATTATCTTTAACATAGTTAAAAAATTTAAATTTTAAAAAATATTATCAGAATTTTTTTAAAAATTTCAATTACTAATAAAACAAATTTTTGGTTTCAATTCTTATAGGGTCTTTTATTAAAAATAAAACAAAATGGTTAGAAGTTTTGAGAAAAATATAATAAATCTAAATTAGACCAATTTGTTGGGAAACATTTCCCATTAATTAATTTTAACATAACTTAGCTTATTTTTGCTTAAATTTTTTTTTTTTCAAAACTACTTCCAATTTCTGACAAGAGGGTAAAAAATTTGTGTCTGAGCATGAAAAAATTAAGATTAATTTTGATGAAATTTTCAGAGGTTGTCTCGGATTTGTGCTCATACCTCCGATATTTATATACCGATTTTGCTGATATTAAATAGCGATCTTTCCGAAAGCATGTCAAACAGAATTAAAGAAGATTCGGATCTCGCCGATATCTGGGGTCCTCTAAAAACAGATTTCAATAAACATACCGACAGACGGACACGGCTTAATCGACTCGGCTATCTATAAGGATTCAGAATATATATACTTTATAGGACTTATATGTATATACCCTTTTCACGAAGGTGAAGGTATAAAAAGTTTGAATATATAGTCGGTTATGGCCGACCATATGATACTTTTTACCAGTAAGTATGTTAAAAATGTGGATTATTTTTTAAAAAATAAAGTATTTAATTTGTTTTTTTTTTAACTTTATTCCGGAATATTTTTACTTATTGTTGACAAAAAAGGAGATTTTCTACAAGAGGGCTCATGGGGAATGAATTTTTTGTTTGATTTTGAATTTTTTTTTCTGTGTTATTAGTGTTTATAAGTGAATTTTGAACTTCAAGTCATTTTCTGAAGGAATGTTTGTATGGCGGCTAGGGGCAAATAAGGCCCGATAATTACAAAAATCGGTAGTTTTATTTAAAGTTCTATAAAATTAAGTTTTGCCGATTTTTGTTGGCATAATATATAATTTAATTATAAGCCCAAAAGCCCTATTCGGGGGGTATGGTTGTATGGGGGCTAGACGATATAATGACCGATTTTAACCATTTTTAATAAGCCAATTATCTTGAAAATTGCGACCTGTACTTTGCGCAACCAAACGAACGGGCGGATATCGATATAGAAAACGATTCTAAGCCGGTGGGTATAGGACGAATATTTTTTGTATGTTACAGACATCAGCACAACCCCAATACTAAAGTGGTGTAGGGTATAAAGATCGATTTTCTCGAAATCTATCGAGTTCAAATCACGGGTACAGCTAAACTTCAAAAAGAATTGATCTAATTTTATTACTGTTTATTCCCTCATCTTTTGTACATAAATCCCTATGAGATTTCCTAAAAATTAAATTTTTTGTGACATTTCTTGGGAATTTGCTTAAATTTTTTTGAAGAACCCTAATATACATTGTACAAATATTTAAGTCTGGAAGTAATGCCGGAAAAAGGTCAAGTAAAATTTATATGTATCTAACACTACTTAATGTTTTATAGTTTATTTGTGTGTACCTATGTAGTATTTTATAAACAGAATAAATGCGACATGTCTGTTTCCGGTCCGTAATAACATTTTAAGTTGAAAATACGAGGGATATAAAGTAAGACTTTTTTGCTTTTTTATGCAGCATGAAAAATAGTGTTCATCAAAAATTGTCATCAACAACAACATCGTCAAAATCTGCCGCCTTCGTTGACCGTTGCACGAACAACAAAAGTAACAACACCACCAACAAAATTTACCAGGGAAACCAAAATATGCAAATGGATGTTTTTTCTGGTGTGTCGTATAGGCTCTTGGATAATATGTTTACACGTTTCATACCAATTTTTACATATTTTACTCATAAAAAATATTTGTATATTTAAAAAACTTTTTAAATTAAATAAAAAAAAAATAATTTTATTTTTTTTAATTTCTTTAAAATTTTTCATTTTTGTTTGTAAAGCAATAGTTTCGTAAAACCGATTACTTTGGATTTCATGCGACCAATTCTTTGTATTAGTTTAAACAACTATTAGTGATGATTAAAATGTTAGTTTACAAATATGTCAAACTTTGTCGTTTGAAATTTGTTTTTTTTTGGGGCAACAAATGACTTCATGTTATTTTTGGTTGTTTTGACGTAAAAGGGAATTCTGTTTAAGTAGTTATTTAAACAATGAGATGAACAATTGTCGAAATCTTGTAGCATGAAATATGACAGAAAATATTAAACATTTCTTTTAATTTTCAGCCTTGTTGAGCTTTTCAATGTTAAAAAATAAACTGTTTTTTTAGTATTTTAAGTTTTTTACTGAGTATTTTAAGCGCTTTAAACTCTTTTTAAAGCATATTTGCGGTTTCCCTGATAATAACAAATGATTTGCATTGACTCGTTTCTTTTGTTTAAATCATTAAAGTTTCATGACCTGAAGCAAAAACGCAACACACTGCTCCACATATTGGCAGACATACTTAAGTATATCCCATCAAACATTTAGAAGACAAAATTATTGCGCATCACCCCAGACGCCACGTCAGAAAAAATTCTGGACGATTGTCAGACGAGAAGGCACATTTTACAAAAACAAAATACATTGATTTCAAATTTTCGACTTCCAGAAATATACTTTTAAGTTACTTCCGGATGATAGTAAGTAGAGTGCACCATTTTGCCTAAACAAAAAACATGACTGTTGAATTTGTTTCATCTGTAAGTATACGTTTTATTGACTTTTGAATGATATTAAGGTGAGAACACACATTTTACAATAACAAAATACATTGTTTCCGAATTTGTATCTTCCTGGTTTGCATGTTAATGTCACTTTTGGAAGACAGTTTGAAGAGTCTTCACATTAATATTATATTTTTTCATCTGGAAGTGTAGATTGTAATCACTTCTGGATAATTGCCAGACAAGAGTACACATTTTGAAAAAAAAAACACATTGATTTCTAGTTTTCGCCGTCTGGAAGTTTACTTTTAGATTAATTCCGGATGATAGTTAGAAGAGTACAAGAGCAAAAAATTTGTTTAGCATAAACGCGACAAAATAAAAATACATAATTTTAATTTTGCTAAGTTTAGTAATGTTTTGTCCAGTCATTTTCAGTTTTAATTATTCATTGTAAAACTTAAATTAATTATTGAATTTCATATTCATATTCAAAAATAGTGTAATTAATATATTGTGAATCTTAAGAAATAAAAAACAATGACAGTGTTGTGTTAAAAGTCAAATGAAATTTGGTTCGTCTTGGTTCCTTTATAGTACTGTAGACGAAGCCTATTGAAAATAGTTAACATCGATCCATTATTTCACCTAGGCCCCATAGAACAGAACATGCCAAATAGGGCTTTTAAGTTCATAATTATGTTTAACATACTCGTATCTCGACAAAAAGCTGCAAAACCAAGTTCTATACTAGTCTTGATGATCCTGATAAACTTTATAATTATAGGGCCTCATTTGATCCTAGTCCCTCTAAAAAGCCTCTATCAAAATTTTACTTAAATACCCACAGTTTTATTAAATAGTAAATGGCTTTAGTATATCTGAGGCAGGCACAATTCAACTTAAATGTTTTATTATGAAGAGGTTTAGAAAAACGATTTTCCGCGGAAGGTATTTGCGCGGAAAACTGATTTTACATTTATTTTTATGTTTGCTAGTCTATTCTCTTACTCAATGCCCCATTAACAAGTAATTTTATCATTCTATCTAGAATGGTTTCCATACAAATGTAAATATCAAAATTTCTTGAAAAAAAACTTTCAAAATCGGCTACGGTTAGAAACACTATCTAATTTCTTAACGGACATACACTATAGACAATTGACTATATATTTTATTAAAAAAAATAGTTTATGTTATTGATAACGACATTACTTGGTAATGTATGAAATAACTACATTACCTACAATACTCATTACCAAAATTTGAAAATATTTTACTGGGACGATTTCACTTCCCAAAAAATAACATTGTATCTTGTGAATGACTTTAGAAGTAGTGACAAGTATGATATTTATTACATATACAATTTAAAAATTTTAAGTCTCTAAGTATCTTTTATTCTATGTTTTCTAGAAATATACATTTTGGATTCTTTTATATTTTTGTTTGCATAATTAAAAATTATTGAGAAAATATTAAAAAATAAAATAATTGTTTAAATCCTTCACTTTCATAAGAAGGGTATACATATATAACTGTGTCATTCCGTTTGTAATAAATTTTCCGACACTATATTCTGAATGGGTATAGATAGAGGAGCAAAGTATAAATATTTTGATCTTTATCTGGCCAAATTTGCAAAAAAAATCAAAATTACGTAAAATCGTCACATCTAACAACCCTGCTCCCGTACTTGCTTTTTTGTCGATTACTCTTTTTTATAATAATTTTCTCTTATATTCACAAATTGATATGTTCATACATACTAACATACTTGCTGAGAACACGCTAAGCTTTTTCATTCATGCATATATATTTTTGTTTACTACGGAGTATATGTTTGAATTGCTTGTTATTTGTTAATGTAAGAAAATGAGGAAATCTGTTGTAGAAAAGCTTCAGTAGATGTCACTGTTTTATTTTTAATTGTTTATATACATACCCCGTCAGCAAATCAACTAACTTTTAATGTATTATAAGTTAACTTTTTCCCAATTAGTTGTGGTTATTTTTAATTGGGTAGAGTCGTACAATTGACTACGTACGATTCTACATAAACTTTCAACAATCTTAAAGTTAGATACTTAAAAGTTTGCTTAAAGTCAACACTTTATAAACTATCTTGAAGTTAGTTGCAGGAAGATCAATTAATAGTTTTCTTTTTTATTATTTACTAATTACATAAAATAAGGAAAATTTTTTTAACTATTAGTTAACTAAGTTACTCCATGCTTTATTAAAGTATCATTTTTGATACTAATGGAAACAAGTAAGAGTTCTACATTCGACTATGCCGAATCTTATATACCCTTCACCATAATGTGTTAAATAGAATATTAAAAAAATCAAAAAGTACATTTTGTAGAACGAAAACAAATACTAACATACTATTATAATTTCACGTTTCTAGCTAATAACTTCATACTGCTTCGTTCGTAACGTGACGTCTGCATCAGCTTACACACAGACATCCCCCGAACCATGTTTCCTTGATGACAGATCCCATCTTGGTGAATTGCAATCCGGGGATGTAGAGATGCTACCAGTAGTGTATGTTCAGAGTAAACTCTGTTCATACCAGAATTACCACAGTGAATTCCTGTGAGTAAGAACTAACTCTCGGCTAATTTGACGGATTCCTACTACCGTATACGTCTCTAGGTGCTGTTGCCAACTCAACAGAGCCCATCAAATCTTCGTGGTTGTAAACGGAAGTGATGGTTTACATCTCTCAGAATTTAAGCAACGGTGCACAATGGTAAGAGATTAGATAGCTCAAGTACTTAAGCAAAGTGCTTGTACATGGACCGGACCATCCATGTACAAAAATTGCGACCTACGTGTAAGATACACAATGGGGCAGTGGTGAGTTATTTATTGTACTCACCCAGTGGTTGTAAAAGTACCACCCTGAGATAGGGCTGTGCGTCAGGTACTCACATAAAGCACTTCGACTTCATACACACAGATAGATAGACAGACACACTTGCCTAAATCAAGTCCGCTATCCATAAGGATCCATAACTTTATAGGGTCGAAAAATTATATTATAAAAATTACAAACAGAATGACAAACTTATACAAATATTTAAAACAGAGCAACCAGCATTTAAACAAGTAGAGTACTAGACACCTTTTTATAACCTTTGCAAAGGTTATGCAATATGATCTGTTTTTACAAATCATGAGTCATTAGTTAGTTAAAAATATTAGATATAAATTTTCAACAGGGGAATAAATAATTACAAGGGTATCCGTTAGTTTTTTAATGATTTATTAATTATTTCCATGATTCAAATCTAAAATACATTTAAACATTTGTATGTGTAATGTTACCAGTTTATGTCGGTAATGATATTAATATTTACAGCACTAATCAGCAGCATTAAGTATTTAGAGACCGAAATTTTTAATATTTAATCGTTTATAATTTACTGGTTTATTGATTCTAATTTCACATCGTATGTATTAGAATCATACGATGTGAATTAAATGACAAACAATTAAAACATGATTCCAAGTAATAACAAAGCATGTCGAGGGGTACTTCTTGTATCACCCACAAATAGTGGTCCTACAAACACCTTAAATAGAATCATTTGGCATACAGATCGTAATTTGATTGAGGTGAGTAATTGGTTAATATGGGGTTCCTCTCTATGAATTGTGGATTCTGTCTTTGTTGTGTAATATTTGTATTTGTGTCCGAGTTTTCAAGTTGTTGTGTGTTGTCACTATTAGTTGTCTGAAGAGTACTACGCGAGGGTGAGTGAATAGGCAACATTTTTCAAAAGGAAAGTTGACAATAGGAACAAATTATATATGTAAATAAACAAAACAAACAACAAAATTTTGACGAAACAAATGAATACCAATACTTGTATTTTTATATATTTTGGTTTATGACAACTCTCCCTTGTTTATTCTCCCTTATAAGATTACAGTATGTAGGAACAATCTTTTAAAATCTTGAACAGCAAGCTTATACACAAAGTATCTTGTAAATATTCTCTTGATTAATTTTAAAAATTTTATAAGATTTGATTTCAAAATTGCACCCAGAAAATTTTATAATTATCTTTCTATGAACGTATTATCTCATACATATTTTAACGGTTAATTAAACTTCTTCTTCTTGTTTAGTATAATTCATTATTATTGATTGTAATTGTAGTTCTTCCAAATTTTACACAAAGATAGACATATTTTGTTTGCTCCTGGCAGGATCGCCAATATGTAGGTAGGATCAGTCAGTTAAAAATCTTAATTTTATTTTATATTAAATATTAAATTATTTATTAAAAAAGTTAAAATTATTATATTTTATTATTCTAACATAAATTAATTATTATGTAATAATGAAAAATATTTTCAAAAGAATTTTCATAGATAACATGATAATAATATTACTGTTATAATTTATAAATTACAAAGTATGTATCCACAACCCCTAACCCAATATGAGCCCTCTTGCATAAAATCTCTTCTTGTGTAAAAAATATGTAAAAGTATTCCTGAATCAATGCAAAAACAAATTACAGGCAAATCCCGGTATAACGAATCTTACTTTAACGAAAATCCGATAACGAACAGCAACATTTTTTACATTAACTACCTTATATAGCAAACGTTTATGAAAGTTTATACTCGAAATAACGAATAAAAATAAAAAATACAGCGTTGGCTTTATATTGATATTGTTTATGTCAAAAACTTAATTAAAAATTATAATATAATTTAAAAATGAAAGAAGACGTTCATATTCCTAATTTATTATTATTCTGCATATCTGACCTATGGAACAAAATGCCATAAACTATACTCTAAACATTTGTTAGATGTGAATTTAATAATAGATTTTGCTAGAAGCAAGAAGCAAGGAGGGGTTTGAAACTATCGACATGAGACTCAGATATCGATTCTCAAGTTCAGTTTTTTAAGTGTTTTGGTTTTTCTTTTTTGTGCGTTGTTTTTAGTTATTTAAATAAAATTTGATGTAATAATTTCATACATTAATTTAAATGGTTTTTGGTGCTGATGTTTGTAACACACAAAAATATATGTTCTATACCCACCGTAAAGTATACCAATCGGCTTAGAATCGTTTTCTGAGTCGATAAGTTTTATACAAACCTTGATGACCTTGCCAAATTTTATAAAGATCGGGCCTCATTTGATCCTAGCTCCCATACAAAGTCCCCTTCAGAAAATTACTTGAATGTCATAAATATCGCGATGAAATTCAGCACATATAAATATTGTATAAATATATTTACAAAACTTTATCGGGCTTGGTCCATATTTTTCATAACTCAAATGAGACTGAATTGTGTTTTCTATGCGTGTGAGTAGTCTGTGTAAATTAAGTAAGGGACAAAAAACACGGTCAACAAAAATATATTTTTATAGAACTTTATATATGTCCGTTCGTCTGTCTGTTGAAATCCCGATAGGGGTATTGCTATCGCCTTCAAAAATTACTTTAACGTTCATTACAGGGTAAAACATACGAGTATAGCGATAAAATTTGACACAAGTAAGTTCCTCGTGACCCAAAATCTCTCTTACAAATTGTATGTGGATCGGTCCATAATTGGCCTACCCTACATATAAGCTTTCCTTCAGAAAATTACTTAAACGATCTTTGCGGGCTTAAAAATATGAGTTGAAATGCGGTTATGAAATTCGACATAAGAATCTTTATTACGAACGTAAATCTTGCCCCCTTTAGAAAATTATATTAACGCTGATTACTGGCATAAAAATGCGAGTGCATCGATGATATTCAAGTAAACAAGTTTTATATGAAAGAAAATTGGTCTACAAAAAAATATGAGGAGGATTCAGAAAGTTACTAGATCAGCGATGAAAATCGACATAAAAGTATATACTTAAGAACATAATTCTTCATTCCGAATTTAATGAGGACAGATTTATAACTGACCCTAGGGTCGAAATCTTAGTACAAAATTTTATGAGTATCGGTTCATAATTAACGTATATAAAGGTCCTATTCAAAAAATTACTCATACGCTCACGGTTTAAAAATTTAACAAAAATATATTGTTTTTAAAAATTAATAATTTGTTAGTTCAAAAGAGCTCGGGGAGCATTCCTTTTATGACATGGTTTGATGGTGGGTATATGAGATTCGGTACAGCCGAATATAACACTCTCACTTGTTTCACTTGTTTTTAAATGCTACTACAGATACATGTATCTACAAATTTATATATAAGTCTACGGCCGTTCCAATTATCGCTAGAACATGATTTTAGCAATAAATTCAGCTTTAAGTTCATTTAAAGATTGAACAAAATTTCGTATGCGCCAAAAAATACTTTTCAATAAATGAAATATTTTCTGTTGATTACGTTACAGCAAACTTGACAGTCTTTAAATGTTAATTACTTCATTGTAATGAGCAAAAAAAAATATATAATAACAAAGCTGGAAAAATTCGACCGATAAACTAACGATCAAATCATTTACCTCATCATCTGTATTTATCTTCACTACACTGAAAATTATCCATGCTCAACTTTACGAAAAAAAATTTTGTAACTTCTATTTTCGTAATATATAATGATATTAATTAAATTATCATTAAATAAAACTACAACATTTTTATAAAATTTAAGAAATAGAATAATATTATTCGCGAATTATTTTCTTAAAAAAAAATAAAAATTCGTGTGGAGAATAATTTTGAACTAAAATTAGAAAAATTATTTTAAAATGAACAAAAATATTTGCATAAATTAATATTTGATAAATTTTACCATATTTATTCAAAATTCACTTTTTTCAATTTATGTAAATTAATTTTTTCAAGATTATTTATTTCAAGATTATATTATGCTTATATAGTTAATTCCTAACACTACTTATTTTCTATAAAATAATCTGTCATATCGGTATACGTATCCAGAAGGTAATATAAGTCCTTTAAATCTTCCTCGTTTTGAGATGATAGAGTTTCATAACAAATCCATCTTTTTCGCATAGTTGAAAAAACAGGATCAGAAGATAGAAGTAAACTATTAAAAAAAATCTTCATTCTGTGATTGCCTGGAGCATTTTCTTGAGCTAAAAAGTTGAACATGCTTAAAATCTCGATTCCTCGCTTCCTGGGCTTCTTCTGTTAACTCTCCAAGTGGAAGAATATTCGATTCAATTATTATTTGACCATGACACAATACTTTGTGTACTGTTGGTGTTAGTTCCATCCATAGATACAGAGATACAAGTAATTTAGACATTTCAGATGTATATTCCCCAAATCGATTTGCATTAATTTTATGTTTACTATTCAGTGCCATTAAAATAGTGTTAACTCTTCGAAGCAACTCCTTGTCGATTCCAGTTATTTTTGAAGTAATTTCAAAATCACGAAAAAACCATCTCGCCGTATTACCGTCATTTGTACTACCGCAACTTGGAAGTGGTTTGTCGATGTTTAATCCCATCTGAACTTTATATTCTTCTTGGATTCTGCTTTTTTCCGCAGCTCTCAGTTCTTTCAATTCTTCATTATTTTTTGTTGATTTAGTAAGATTCTCTGGCACACTTCTATATTTGACGTCGTATGCTATGTGTAAAAAGTAATCCAAAAATCGTATTCTGACATGAAGTAGTGAAATTCCGAAAGACAGGACTTCTTCAGTAATACTCCTGCTTTTGTTTATATTTGAGAATTGCGACTTTTTCTCATTGCATATTGAGCATCTCCAGAAGGAAGAAGTTTCTGTTATGGCATTGCTGACCTTTCCATCAATCATTGTTAAGCTTAGCTGATATGATACGATAATAGAGAATTCTTTTATTTATATGCAAATGGGCTCCAGTGCATTTATTTCATCTTTTAAATATTCCACTAAATCTTTTGTTGTTTTCTTTGACTCCTTTATATATTCAAATGCAATGGGTCTACAAAAATTTTTTGAACCCGGAGTTGTATTGATCCATATATCTTCAAATGAATTTCCGATGCTTGACGATGATGGATTAAGGGAATATGAACGAATTCGTAATGGCACTAATGATGACATAAATACACTTTTGTAGTCTGCTAATGTCCGACTTCCACAAGCTTGTTTGTATTCTGGAAGTGCTGATAAACCGTCACATCCCCACTTACACATTAAGACAACATCACAGTTATGAATTTTCCTTAGTTGGTCTTCTGAAAAGTCTGACACAATTTTTGATGCTGTGTTTTCGAGCAAAGATGATATATCAATACAAGCTTCCACATCATTAACAGCAATAGGTGATGGTAGGATAGTTTGTTTTTTTCCTGGATCGCCTTGTATGATGGTGATATATTATGTCCTTTTTCACGCAGAGCTTTCCTTAATATTTGGTACTTATTTCGACTGAGACCTAGTTCCAACATAAGCGCTTTTGCTTCCTCTTCAGTAAAATTTGATTGTGATGTTGGAGTTGGTATACTTTCCACAATTCGCTTAAGTCGATTTGGTGATGCATTAGGAAGAATAGTTGCAATATGTACGGCATCCATAGGTTGGTTTTTCTTTTTCAGCATTTCGTTAAATGTATCAGCAATTTCCTCATTTGAGATTGAAAAAAGTTTTTGTGTGACCCTCTTTTTTTTTGACCTTGAACATAAGTCTTCATATGACTTGCAAGGCGCTCCTACTACAAAATTTTAATCGAAATTTCTTTTGATTTCCATCCACAGACTTACTTTTTACATCAAAAAGTTTTAAAAAGTTTTCAATTTTTGATATGCCTGTTTTGTCTACTTTTCTACTATATGTAGTTTTTATATAATTTGAAATGTCTTCAATTCTTTCTGGCCCTTTTGAAGATACACTCCATAAAACGGGACACAACTCTTCGTACTTTAATGTAATCTTCATTGTAGATTTATTAAATATGGTACTTAAAATCTGAGAAGTTTACTTATATACCAATTCTTGTCATTTCCGATACAGGTATTCCAAAGTAAAAAATTACGAACTGTCTACCTATTAACATTTAGGACTATATTACTATAACCTGTAATTCAGTCATTGATATTTCTTATTAGTGAATGAATCGAAATTATCATTACCTGTATATTTTTACCTACATGATCATAAACGAAACAGAACGAAATGATCTGTCGAAAAAATTTAGGTAAAAATAGTTATAAAATTCTGAAAATTTAAGCATAATAGGACCTTTCAATTATAAGGATAAGCAAACAAATAGAAAATAGGTAAATATAAGATTTAAACATGTTCTGTCATATTTAAACTAAAATATGAAAAATATGAAATTAAAGGATACAGGTTTAAATGAACATATTTTTGAATGTAATTGAGATATTGGCTTGAAATTTTTTGTAAAGAGTCGAGAATTTCCATATCTAACTAAAAAAAGATATTAATGGATAAATATGGACTAAATTGTTGTAGCTATCTGCGACCCTATTAAAATTTTGATATAAATCATAGTTTTAGATATTTAACAAATATGTAATATATGACAAAATCTTTATTTATGAACAAAACTCAATGAAAGCTTCAACGCTTGTTAAATTTGTCATTTCAATAAGAAAATGCAAAAAAAAATTGAAAAGGTCAAAGGGCATCCCGCAATTCCTAAAAATAGGAATGAAAATCCCAAAAAAATGGGATTTTTACATTTTTGCCCATAGGGTCCACATTTCTTTCAGGGCTGGGAAAATACTTTTGGAGTAAATAGAAAACATATTGAGGTTTCCAAAACTGCTTTCAGTTTTCTGATCCCAGCTTTGGGATTTTAGAACATGTCGCCCAAAGTTGAAGTTTTGATAAAAAATAGGTCATATTCGGAAGGACGCAGTGGCAACATTTTCAAAAAATAGGACAAGTTTTTTACGCCAAAGCGTTCTGCGTAAAGATACCTTTTAGAAAACTATAAAATTGTTATATGTTCTTAAAGAAAAATTTATTTTATTAATAAAAGAGTTAAGACACATTTTGGGCAAAAAAACGGCAAAAATCTAAAATTTTTTGAATTTTTAAATTAAAAAACGTATATTTTTGGATCTGTAAATGATATTGATCTGAAATTTTTTGTATATTATTGGAAATTTTGTTGTCTAACTAACAAGAAATTGAGTCCATTTGGTCCAAAATTACGCCCGGTATTCAAAAAAAAGGCGGACCAAGGTATGGTAAATTTTGTATCACTAAATTTTTAAATGCCTATAACTCGGATATTATAAGAGATAAGTAGTATATCCAAGCATGTTTTTTCAAGATCTCGTCGAGCGCTTTCAGAAAATATATATTTGGGTGAACAAAAAAAAAATGGCACGAGTTTAAAAATTTTACATGTCGTAGGTACCCTACTTTGAGCCGCCACAGCTCCGTCCCTGGGGCATCTGCGGGGTTCATCTTCAAAACTTAAACTCGAATACTCCTTAGCTACGCTCACGCCAAATTTTATCCCGATCGGATCAGCCGTTTATAAATGCCAGATTTATTTCCAAAAAATTTCCATTCTGCCCCACTGTCGTACGGTGATAAGAATATGCTCTATGGTGATAAGAATATGCTCTATTTCTAATTATATCTCATAATGTTTATGCGTTACACAAACAAGAAAATTAATGTGCATCTTAGTACTAGTATTCTTATCCTTACTAATGGTTGTCATAAAAAACTAAGCGATAAATATTTATTTGTAACTTAAGTGAACTAATCGAATAGTTTTTACGACCAAACCCATGTACCGAAATAAGATTTTAAACTATGTTCAAATATGTTTCAACAGTTATATTCCAAAATATTTAAAATTTTTAGGTTTATCACCAGGGAAACCAAAATATGCAAATGCATGTTTTTTGTGGTGGGTCGTATGGACTCATGGATAAGATATTTATACGTTTCAGACCAATTTAAGAATTTTGGCATCGATTTGTTAGAGCATATTTTACCCATAAGAGCATAATTTTGCATGATTTGACTTTTTAGCATATTTAAGGCATATTTTCGAGTTTTTAGAGCATATTTTACTCTTTTAGTGCATATTTTGATGTTTTCGCTTTTTTTCGTTTTTGTACATTTTCAAAACTTTATTTAAAAAAAATAAAATTTAATTTTTTTATGTTTAATTTTTCAGCCTATTTTACAATTTAAAAAAAAAAACGTTTGTAGAACTTAAAAACTGCAAAAAATACATTACTCTCACGAAAACCAATGTTATAGTTTTTTGTTCAATAAAGCATTACATTTTAAATCAGACCTATTTTACCTATTTAACCTATTACTTTTGATTTCATGAGACCAATCTATTTTTATAGTTTAAAAAACTAATTATTGGAATTTATGACGACACCGATTAAAATGTCAGTTTAGAAGCTATGAATACAATTGGTAGAAATGTGTCAAACTTTGTCGTTTGAAATATGTTTTTTGGGGTCCAAATGATTTCATGTTATTTATTGATTATCTGAACGTAAAACGGAATTCTATTACACTAGTTCTTTAAACTATGAGATCAAACAATAATAAAAAGTCTTGTAGGATGAAATATGACACTAAGCATTTATTATTTCATTACAATTTCTGTCTTTTTGAGCTTTTCAATGTTAAAAAATAATGAAAAATTTTATTTTTAGAGCATATTTTTTAAATTTTAAGAGCATATTTTGAGTTTTTTAGGGCATATTTAAAGCGCTTAAAACACTTTTTTTAGAGCATGTTTTCGGTTTCCCTGTTTATCACTAATAAAAATTAAATGTATGTACAATTTTGCAAATTTTGCACACCACTAGACTTGGCTTCAATAAACTTTTTAAATGATACCACATATTGTATATTTTGTTTAAGAAATACTGTACAATTTAAAAAATAATTAAAAAGGGACGAATGGACAAAACCTAACTGAAAATATTTTGGGTAACATCATATTATAAGAACCATTTTTTGTCGGTTTAATGTACATACTTTTAATAATTTTAAACTAGTTTTTTTTGTTAAGTTTTAAGATGTTCTAAAAAATAATGGCTAAGAAATTTTTAAAAAACTTGTTTTTGTATATCCGAGGATAATCGCAAATTATTGACAAAAAACCTTTTAAGAACTGCATTAAATTCACCCTCACATCAATGAAGAACATTTTATCGACGGCACACTAAAAAAATAGTTCAAAATCGAAGAAGTTGAATTTATATTTCTTTTTGCTGCTGTGCGCGTTGTACTTTTTATTTTTATTAAGAGAAAAATGATGACGACAAACGATTATGGAGAAAAGCAACTAAACTGTAGTTTTAAAGTTACTAAAGTTTTTATATGACAATTTTAAAAACCACTTTAAGCGCAAAAAAGTGTCTAAAGTTTATTTTTTTTGCTACTTGGCTATTGCATTCGCCACAATAAATAAAACGAATAACAAGTTAGATATACGAACTTACATACATATGTTGTATTCTTACATGGGTTACATTGTGGAGAATATGTCCACCTCCAGATGTCATCTTTATAGAATTGCATGTTTTCATTTTTGTCATTACATGGATAGCATCCTTTAAATATTCATATGTTTGTATGTATGCATGTATGTATGTATGTATGTATGTATGTATGTATGTATGTATGTATGTATGTATGTATGTATGTATGTATGTATGTATGTATGTATGTATGTATGTATGTATGTATGTATGTATGTATAGTATCTAGTTCTTAAGGCTTCATTTTCGTTGGTCAAAATGAAAATATTAAAATAAAAAAAGTTACTAATCCGTTACATTTCATGAAGTTGCAAGCAAACAACTTAGTTGTGCATGTCTTATAAAGAACTTTTATTGACAAAACACATCTCTGTTGGCTCAAGTTCAATCTATAAGAACTACTCGTATAAACCAATAAAAACTAGTTTTAGCAATTGCCCGATTAGGCAAAAAACATTTACGTTCGTTGTTTTTATTTTTTATTAAACAAACTTATTACATCTGTCTACTTATTAGGTTGATTTATTATGTTATTTGTTTTGTTTTTTTGCATTGAAATTTTAGTTTAAAAAATATAATTTCTGAATTTCAGTTATACGATACATTTTTATATTTTATAATATAAAAAAGGCCTTTACACAAATGTAGCAATAAACTAAATTGTAATTCATTTGTAAGACAAGAAAATAGCGTTGTACGTATTTTTTATACCCTTCACCTTTGTGAAAAGGGTGTATATAAGTTTGTCATTCCGTTTGTAATTTCTATAATACAATTATA